>NC_051161.1:154620913-154659263 GCF_013339745.2 Dermacentor silvarum
ATTGCCAAGCGAACAGACACGACCAGTAAGTAGAATGCTGCCAGTCGGAGAAAAGTTTCTTATAGAGAACATTGTCCTTCAAAAAATGAGGCCAGACTGCGCTCCAACAGTCGAGGCCTGTATTTGCCTCGGCCTTTCAAGAAATCAATAAGCGGAAGCAGTTCTTGGTCGGCGCGCTGCTGCTGGAAAATGGTAAATGTATCGAAGACTCCCAAGAATGCAGCGTCTGCGTCCTGATCCTCGGTGACAGAAGGCTATATGGGTTACCGAGAGAGGCAGTCGGTTTTCGGTATGCTTTTCTCTGACCTGTATCGACGGTCATGTCGAACTCCCGAAGCCTGAGGCTCCAGCGTACCAATCGACCGCAAGGGTCTTTTAAATTAGTCAGCCAACACCGAGAATGGTGGTCACTGACGACGGTGAGAATGAGCGGACCGTACAAAGAAGGGCGAAATTTAATAACAGCCGACACAACGGAGAGGCACTCTTTCTCCGTAGTGGAATAGTTGTCTTCTGAGCGCGAAAGAGTTCTGGTGGCGTAGGCTATCACTTCCTCGTCTTGGCATTGCACCAGCACGGCACCCAGACCTACATTGCTGGCGTCGGTATAAAGTGCTGTCGGGGCGTCCTGGTGAAAGTGTGCCAGAACTGGGGGCATTTCCAGACTCTGGCGTAATTTGTTAAATGCCATTTGCTCGCGTTCGCCCGAATGAAAAGGAACATCCTCTCGTGTTAGTCGCGTCAACGGTGAGGAAATACGTGAAAAGTCCGCAATAAACCGGCGATAATAGGCGAACAGGCCCAAGAAGCGTCTCACTGCCTTCCTGTTAGTTGGTGTGGGGAACTTTGTAACAGCGTATATTTTGTCTGGGTCGGGCCGGACACCTTCGCTACTGACGACGTGGCCCCGGAATTGGAGTTCGTTCAAGCCAAAATGACATTTTTCAGGCTTTAACATGAGGCCAGCCGAGCGTACGGCTTGGAGAACAGCCTGTAGCCGGCTTACATGCTCTTCAAATGTGGCCGAAAAGAACGATCACATTGTTGAGGTATACGAAGCACGTTTGCCACTTTAGCCCTGAAAGTACGGTGTGCATTAGACGCTGATATGTGGCTGGCGCTACAGACAAACCGAAAGGTAGCACATTAAATTCGGAGAGACCGTCGGGTGTCACGAAGGCAGTTTTCTCCCGATCTCGGTCATCGACTTCTATTTGCCATTACCCGCTGCGTAGGTCCATGGAGGAAAAATAACATCTGCGGCGCAACCTGTCGAGTGAATCGTCGATGCGTGGTAACGGATAGAAGCCTCTTTGTTACTTGATTTTACTTGCGGTAGTTAATACAGAAGCTTAAGCTGCTGTCTTTTTTTTTGACCAACAACACAGGGGACGCCCAAAGACTCTTCAAAGGCTGTATCACATCATCTTCGAGCATTTTCTCCACGTGCTTTTGTATTTCTTCGCCTTGCTTCGGGGCCACACGGTAGGGGTTCTGTCGAATTGGTTTCGTGGCATCGTCCGTAATTATCCGATGCTTGGTCAGTGGTGTTTGCTGGACCTTGGACGTATACGAGAAGCAATCCTCAAACCTCTGTATTAGTTCCACTAGGCGCTGCTTCTCAGCAGGCAACAGGGTCGAGCAAACGTTGACGGACAATGTTGTAGGGGCTGGAATGGTCTTGTCACTGATTCCTTGGTCGCGCACAGCGAAGTAGTCCTTTGCTTGTACTATGTCATCACAGAATGCAACTGCTGTGCCTTTCGGGACGTGGCGGCGTTCGTTGCTAAAGTTCGTAAGGAGCACTGCTGCATGGGCACGATTTAAAGCGAGAATGCCCCGTGCAATCGAAACGCCTTGTGTGAGCAATAATACGCTGATTTGTTCTGCTATCACATCACCGAGGTAAGGCCTCTTGGTAGAAAAAGACACAAGGCAGCAGGTTCGCGGCGGCATTTATTTATTTATTTATTTATTTATTTATTTATTTATTTATTTATTTATTTATTTATTATTACAATACCCTCAGGGCCTAAGTGGCATTACAGAGGGGGTGGGTACATTCTTATTAGACAAGCGCAATAATGAGAACAACAACAAAGCTGTGTATGAAAAAACCAAACAAAACAAGAAAAAGAACAATGATTAAAAGAGCAGTTTAACAGGTCAATACCAAAGGCCTTGAACGACAATTGCGTTAGCAACGTTATTATACATGTAAAATACAAAACTTATTTAAAGAACAAATAGCTGCGCAGGTTATTCTGTGAAGTGGTCAACAACTGCGGCCTTGAATGACTGTACATCTTCAATGCTGGCGATGGCACTGGAAAGGTGGTTCCAGTCAGAGCTAGTCTTTGGTATAAATGAAACAGGTTAGTATGGCAAAAAGTATAAATCATGAAACAGGTTAGTATGGCAAAAAGGAATGGCGACATTATGCTGGTGATTGATACGCGCTGACAAATACGATGGCTTTGATAAAAGTTCGCGTTTCAGGGACTGGTTCAAGAAAACAATTTTATGAAAGAGACAAAGACGTGAAATTTTTCTCCTTAAGAGCAGGTTCGGAAGGCCAAGATTAGATTTCATCAGCGAAACACTGGAAGTACGGGAGTAGTTTGATACGATAAAGCGAGCTGCGCGATTCTGAACAGACTCTATTGCATCTACAAGGTTACGTAAGCCTGGATCCCAGATAGCAGACGCATACTCGAGTTTAGGTCTAATTAGCGTTTGATATAGTAGTAATTTTAAATGGCGTGGTGCTTCAGCAAAATTGTGGCGTAGGTATCCTAGTGCACGGTTAGCATTGTTCATGATGTAATTAACGTGAGTATGCCATGAGAGGTCATCCGTTATGTGCACACCAAGATACTTATAGGAGGTTAAGTGCTCTAATAATGTGCCTTCGATTTCATAAGCTATGAATTCAGATGGGTTAGAACGGTGGGAGAATGTCATGCTCTTGCATTTATTAGTGGTGAGAATCATAAACCATTGGCTACACCAGTTAGAAATATTATCTAGGTCAGACTGGAGGGCAGAGTGGTCAGATTCGTTAGTTATTTCACGGTAAACAACACAGTCGTCAGCAAATAACCTTATATTAGAAGTAACTGTGCCAGAAAGGTCGTTTATATATATTAGGAAAAGCAGCGGGCCCAAAACGGACCCTTGTGGAATGCCAGATGTTACTTCGCAAGAAATTGAGTCACAGTGGTTAGTGGTTACGTACTGTAAGCGATTAGTCAAAAAGCACTCAATCCATTTTAAGATGTCGGGGTCAATATTTAGAATGCTCATTTTGTAAAGAAGTAATTCGTGGTTTACCTTGTCAAACGCTTTGGCAAAGTCAAGAAAAACGCAGTCAATAACTGACCCTTTGTCTAAAACGGATGCTATGTAATTGGTAAACGATAAAAGCTAAGTGTCACAGGAATAGTACTTACGAAAGCCGTGCTTAGATTCGCTGAAAAAAGAGTTATATTCTAAAAATGACACAAGATGAGAATAGATGACATGTTCCAGAAGCTTACAGGGAATGCTCGTTAAAGAAATAGGTCTGTAATTGTGAGGTGACTGAGGGTTACCGGATTTAAAAACAGGAACCACCTTTCCCACTTTCCAATCGTCTGGAATTTCACAGCACTGTAGAGATTGTGTGAAAAGGTGCGACAGAAAGATAGCGGAATACACTTCAGTATTTTTGAGAATCTTTGAGTTAATGTTATCAATACCACAACTAGATGACAATTTCAATCCGCGAATTAACTTGGCAACGCCTGAAAAATCAATTATAACATAATCCATGGGGAAAAAATCGCAAGCGTGAAGGGGTGGTGGTACAACAGTAGAACACTCTGAAAATGATTTAGCAAACACTTCATTTAATACATTGCAACAGTCTTCTCTGCGTATAGCTTCATCATCGAAATTTGTAAGAGATATCGCGTTCTCTTTTCTGGGCTTAACGCTATTCCAAAATGTTGATGGGTTGGTGGTCAAGAGGGACGGGAGTGTATCATTAAAGAAAACGTGTCTGACCTCTCTGATAGCGGCCCGATAAGTTTTAAGGCTATCACTATAGATGCGCCAACGTGCGGGGTTGTTGGCACGTTTTGCTAGGCGAAATTGTCTTTTTTTCTTGTTTAGCAGCCTTTTTAATGTTGTGTTAAACCAAAGCGAGCGGTTCCTTTCAGAAATTATACGTGTTGGCACATATTTATTAATCAGTGATACCAATTTGTTTTTGAAAAAACTTCGAGTTATGTTGAACAGTACGATCGAAGAAACCAGGCATACAATCCTCTAAAAATAATTCAAGTTCTCTATTAATTGAAGTATAATCTGCTTTCGTGTAATCGCGTATTGTTTTAGGGGCACTTATTCTGTGTGTGACATTAGCTCTTATCAAAAAATGAATGAAAGAGTGGTCGCTCAACCCGGGGAACAGACTGAGTGACTCTATAATATCTGGGACAGTCGTAAGCAATAGATCCAGTGTGTTAGCTGATGTGGGACCAATTCTAGTTGGTTGGGAAACGAGTTGCTTGAGGTTAAAATCTAGGCATAGAGTTATGAAGGCTGCGCTTTCGGGTGACGATTCTGTAACAACGGGACGAGAGATGGACCAATTAATTTTATGGAAATTGAAATCACCTAAGAGTAATAAGGAAGCGCGGGGAAAACGTAGTGCTAGGTTGTTTAGTACGTCGTGCAATTGTTCACAAAAGCCTGAACTTGCACTTGGGGGGCGGTAACATGCACAGAGTAGCATATTTTGATGATTCACTCGGATACTAACACAAACGAGCTCCAATGGGGTATTGAGTACAACCAAGCTGGAAACAAGATTGTCTGCCAGAGTGCCCCGCCACCAGATCTGGCATTTCGATTATAACGATAAATGGCGTATCTTTTGTCACAGTTAAACAATTCGTCATCCCCGATTTCGGCGGAGAGCCAGGTTTTCGTAAGTACAACGACATCCGCCAAGCATGTGTCAACAACAGAAGCGTCACGTTTGCTTAGCATGTTAGTAAGTAAAAAAGACAAGCCAGCGTTAGGTGTATCTTGCTGCGCATTGTTAGTTAGGATACCAACGTGTCACGGCAAACGAGGAGCTTGACGCGCCCTTGTCTGTACTAGGGTCATGGCTCTGGCGAAGTTCACAGACATGGTCAGTAGATGGGGAGTAAACATAGCACTTCTTATTTATGTACAGTTTGTTATATCGCACGGAGAACTGCTGACCACTGGCTTTACCGTAATCGAAAAGCTTTTTGCGCATGTTTCTGGTTGTCCGGCGAAAGTCTTCATTGATGAATATTCTAGAAGATTTTAGCTTGCTGCGCGATGAAAATATGCCATCTCTGAATTTGAAAGATTGAAACTTAACAGTAACTGGCCGACATTTTCCAGGAACAAACTTTCCCAATCGATGCGCGCGAGATATGCGGTCGTCGCTACTGCTCAAATTTAGGTGTAGGGCGATGTTAAGGGCTGCGCATATTTTCTGCTCAGATTGCGCCCATGTTTCTGAAGGACTGTCAGGGATACCGTGAAAGATTAAGTTTTCTCTGCGCGATCGGTCTTCGATGTCGTCGAGACGGTGGTTCAGATTAGTAACTTGAGGGGCGAGGCTTTCGTGTATTTTCAACTGCTTTCAACTATGGATAGCCTATTGTCAATTTCAGCAATCCGTTGCTCGAGCGCAGTTTGGGCATCCTTGACCTCGTTAAGAGAAGTCATGATTTCCTCATGCTTTGTATCAACCTTGGTATGTAGTCCTTTTAGAAGTGATAACAGCTCTTTATATTGTTTCCCGGTGTCGTCATTAGCGGAATCAGGGCCGGGATTCAGCTCTACATCACCTGATAGTAGCAACATTTTAGATACATGAATACATTCGCAAGCAAGGCAAAATAACACTTGTGGGCATGGAAGTGACAGCAAAAAAGCATTATTATTCTTTTTACAGAAGAGTTGAGTAGATGAACCCACCTGCACCAAAAAGCGAAAAGGCGTGTCAGGGGTCTGCATTGTTGCTGCTCTTCCATGCCCACTGGACGAGCGCGAGGATAGTCAACTGCTTATAAAGCGCGCTGGGGATGCATCTGTCGATGCCGATGGTATTGTCCAAGTTAGTTCAAGATGGCGTTCCAGGAAACGCTGCGATGCGTGGTACTGATGTTGGCCATCCAGTAGTGACGCCTGGCAACTTGTACTGTCGGTTTCCGTCGGCGCAGGCTGGAACAGCTGTACAGAGGCAGCACCGGATGATTCATTCCACGTGGCAATGACAATCAGTATCTGCACCAAAAAGCGAAAAGGCGTGTCAGGGGTCTGCATTCTTGCTGCTCTTCCATGCCCCCAATCGTCACGTCCTCGGCTAGTCGTAAACGCCCGTGCTGTCTATCATAGTTGCAGTCTACATCTGGGTTCGCTGAAAATGTGACCAAAGGCTCCGGGATGTTTATAATAGCTCCATACTCCCACAGAAAATCCATCCCCAAGATGAGTTCTTTGCAGCACTCGGGGAGAATAACGAATGTGGCAACAAAGCTGGTATCACCGATGCGGATTCTGGCGGTACATTTACCCATTGGCGTCATTAGCTGACCTCCGGCACTTATGTATGGCTATGGTGTTTGCACCTGTTTAAGGCGGTCAACTAGCTCTTGACGCATAATCGAGAAATCAACACTGGTGTCCACAAGGGCTGTTACGGGATGTCCGTCAGCAAAAAAGCTGAGGTCGGCGCAAACACATTCGTCGGCATTACTCGTTGTCGTCATGCCGTCTTCTTGCGGCGATTAGGGTGTCTTTCCGCTGTCTCGACAGTTGGCAACCTTCCCCCAGGAGGTCGCGGCCAATAATTTCCCCGGTGAGGACTGGGACAACGGCCTCTTATGACGTCAGCGAAACTGGCACGGTTGGAGGAAGCGGAACGTTGAGGGGACGGAGACTGCCAGCGACGACGTGGCGAAGTGGCTTGGATGGTCGGCGAGTAATCCTCGTCCGGGGCACGGCGGTATTCAAAGCGCGGGGAAGATGAACGTGGAAAGCCTCCAAACACGACGTCTTGATGAGGGCAGTAACGGGCAATGTGGCCCGGTTCCCCACAGTAAAATCAGAGTGGCTGACGGTCGGCAGTGCACCACAAGTCAGTTCGGCGAGCTGGTGGTCGTCTCCCAGGCTCCCGCTGCCACGATGGAGTGGTAACAGGTCGCAGATGGAACGGCGTGGTCGGTGGTGGAGAGGGGAGGACGACGAACGACATCGGCATAGCTCAACGGGCGTGATTCGGGGCACGGCGCGGGCGTTGAAAAGGCTTGCCACAGCTCCTGGCGGACGACTTCGCCAAAAGGAGCAACTAGAGCACTGCACGGGCTCGGGCTTACCCGAAAGCCCGGGCCCGGCCCGGCCCGTGGGCCGGGCCGGGCCGGGTAAAGGAGTTTTTTCACGGGCTCGGGCCGGGCTCGGGCACGGCGTGTGCTTTTTGACCCGGGCCCGGGCCAGGCTCGGGTTTTTTGACGCGGGCCCGGGCCGGGCTCGGGCTTTCTGCGAGTTATTCTCGGGCTTCTCAACTCTGAAAAACATGTATTTTTCGGTCTCGGGCCGGGTTCGGGCCGGTTTCAAGTCGGGCTCGGGCCGGGCTCGGGCTTAAGGTAAAGGGGTGGCGGGCCGGGCCGGGCGAGTAACGTAGATTATTTCCGGGCCCGGGCCGGGCCCGGGTCTCGCCATAAAAGTTTTGATCGGGCTCGGGCGGGCCGCCCAATGTAAAAAAACGGCCCGTGCAGTGCTCTAGGAGCAACTGCTGGCTCGGTAGGAGCAACCAAGGTTTGTAGTTCCTCACGCAGTATTCTGTTAATCAGCTCTCGCAGAGAGCTTTCGCTAGTGGTGGCATTCTCAGTGGCGGCGCTCATCGGTGTGGTCAATGTGGCAGCATCGTTGCTGAAGTGCTCGCTCGATTATAGTGGCCTCCTTGACGAATTCGTCTACCGTGGTTGGTCTGTTTCGTACCAGGCCTGCAAACAATTGTTTCTCAATTCCGCGCATGAGATAGCGCACTTTCTTAGTCTCGGGCATATCGGGGTTAGCTCGGCGAAATAGACGGGTCATATCCTCAGCATACATAGCGATGCTTTCGTTGGGTTTCTGAAAACGCGCTTCGATTGGCTGTTGCGCGTAATCCCGCCGGTTGCAACTGGAGAACGTATCCAAGAGTTGGCGTCGAAAGTCATTCCACGTTTGTAAGCACGCTTCCCGGTTCTGGAACCACGTGCGCGCACTGTCTTCCAGTGCGAAATAAGCGTGCCTAAGTTCTTGTTCTGTGCTGCATTCGCCGACTTTAGCAACCCTCTCATACTCATAAAGCCAGTCCTCAACGTTTTCAAATGCATCGCCACGAAAAATACCCGGAACGCGAGGATGCTGAAGAGTCACCTGCGAAAGACTTGTCGTCATCTGTGAAGGAGCAAGATTCGCCGATGTAGGAGTTTCCATGCTGGTCAGATCTGGAACGCTGGTGTATTCGGGGCTCAGGCCTAACAAGCGACGACTGAATGGGTGCACTGGAGTAATGACGAAAGGTTGATTCTCGGAACGGTGTGTACGGGTCCGAGCAGACGTCCCGAGCATCAGGTACCCAGCACTTCCACCAGTGTGGGGACGTCGGAAACTCGAGGGACAAACGAAACGCACTTTTCGGCAGAGGCAGTAACAAGAACGGACATTTTTAATACCGCTCACTAGTCACTGCTTCTTCTTTTTCTTGCTCTCTATGTTTTTCACAAGTGCCGATATGTCTTGTTACGTCGTCGTCATTTCCACACTAGACACGCAGCAATATATAGATAGATAAATACGGTCAAATGCCTGAAGTAGGCAATGAATGGCGATTGCATTAAAACACACTAGAGCACTGCACGGGCCGATTTTTGCGGCCCGGGCCCGGCCCGGGCCCGTTTTTACATTGGGCGGCCCGCCCGAGCCCGATCAAAACTTTTATGGCGAGACCCGGGCCCGGCCCGGGCCCGGAAATAATCTACGTTACTCGCCCGGCCCGGCCCGCCACCCCTTTACCTTAAGCCCGAGCCCGGCCCGAGCCCGACTCGAAACCAGCCCGAACCCGGCCCGAGACCGAAAAATACATGTTTTTCAGAGTTGAGAAGCCCGAGAATAACTCGCAGAAAGCCCGAGCCCGGCCCGGGCCCGCGTCCAAAAACCCGAGCCTGGCCCGGGCCCGGGTCAAAAAGCACACGCCGTGCCCGAGCCCGGCCCGAGCCCGTGAAAAAATCCTTTACCCGGCCCGGCCCGGCCCGTGGGCCGGGCCGGGCCCGGGCTTTCGGGTAAGCCCGAGCCCGTGCAGTGCTCTAAAACACAACGTAGGTCACAATTTTTAAATTCTTTGCCAGAGTTTAGGTATAGGGGTATTGTGAATCTTGCAAGGTGGTCAGAATGCACCAAGTTACATCAGGGGCAGTTTTACAGGTCTTCTGAGAGGCACAGATATTACAATTATTTAACCAGATTTTTTTACAAACACAACCCCATACATCTGAAAGAAATTGAGATGGGAAAACAATTTCTAGTGCATATACAACACCTGAGAACAGGTTTAGCGCCAACGGTTGTATTAAGCTTCTGCTATTTTTTGTTCCGCATATACTTCCGGGTATTAACACGGCATAAAATTATGTTGTGTTACGAGCACATTGTTTCTTGTCTAACAATTCTATATGCTCCTGCTGAACGGCCTGCGTGGCCCAAAATGAAGCTAAGAAACATACATATGTATCTAAAGCAGTATAAACATTTTACACTAATTGGTATGCTAATTATAAACATAACAGCAATCGCCTAAGTGCAGATATTTTAATTATGCCACACTGACATCTTTGAAAATCAGGTATTCTCACAAACCAGTTCTGTGAAAACCAGTCTTTTGCAGAGTTATTTTACGTTTTTTGGCATGCAGCTGAAGGAGCCTGTGACGATTTTGATGTCATCAACGGTAAAGTGCACGGTGAACGATCTGGTGGCGATTTCTACGCGCCCGGTGACAGCGCCTTCGTTTCTTGCTATCCTGGATTCCGAGTGGACGGTACAGACCAGCTGTACTGTGAAGATGACGGCTACTGGGATGATGACGTGCCTGTCTGCGTTGGTGAGTGCTCGTCTTCTTATAACACTTCGAACGTTATGTCACCTGTGTCCAACTGTATTCTTACTGCTTTGTTCAACACAGACTGACAGGCGTGCAAAAATGCGCTTTGTTGTATTGGAGGCAACACTTCAATTTGTACCACGGAAATCTACTGCTACAAGCTGTGATAAATAAATATCACTCTGCAATCAGTATTCTTTGCACATGTCTTAATTTTGCTTGAGTCATACAAAATACCCCCTGCCTAGTTTTTATTTCGGCATAGTGTATAAAAAGAATTTTTTCACCACCTTTTCACAGAGTACAACTGCACAAGGTTTGAGCCCGGGCCACACCTCGTAGTAGACAAATTTAAGCATACAAACGATACATCTTTCCCCGAGGGAACTTCAATAAACTTCCACTGCAAGCAAGGTTATGTGCTGGAAGGCGTCTTCAGTACTGTGTGCAAAAATGGTGGCTGGTTCGGCCGGATGCCCAGATGCGAAGGTAAGCGAATATTTCAATTTAAAGTATAGTTATCAAATGCAGACAGGTTGTTCCCCCTTATGTGAAATGGACTCCATCAGTAATTGTTGGTGCTAAATGCTTTGAAAAGCTTATTACGCCTTCCAGAAGGCGTGCTTAACGCTTAACTGAAGGGTCTGTGGCACACCTGACGTTTATTTTTGATACTATGCTTCAGAAAAGTTCTTTACTTGCATTGCTTTGTGCGTCAAGACAGCTTTTGCCGCTCCTGTGTATTGTTTTTTTTTTTTTTTGTCATGCTCATTTTTCTAAGTGTGCTGCCCGCGAAATTTATGAAAGACTGTGGGCAAATTCGATTAAAACTGACGATACACGCGTATCAATTTCTGCAATCAGTTTTAAAGCGAATAAGCCTTCTATCGCTATAGACTCCTTTTCGTGTTCAATGGTTGGAATTTCACCGTCGACACCAAGGCGTCCATGCAATCATATGAGTTGTGAGGCAGGTTTGTAAATATATTAGGTAAATAAAACGTACCATGCAAGCTTGGGTCTCGCAGCCCTATGCGTTCTAGATGTTGCATAGGGATTGGTAAAATAATTATGCTGCCAAATTTCGTTAAGGACAAAGGAAGTAGACGAGCGAGCGCTGCCTTACTTTAAGAACATGCTCAGTTGCCAACTCGCCCAGCTTGCTGTGTTAATTCATTAAGCGAACAGGCTAGTTTCGTAGCTGGGAAAGTAGGCGATGGGCTGAAATGCCAACTTAGAACTCGGCTCTGCTGTAGGCATGCCTTCGTACGAGGGTAGATCAGCTGTAAGCCAATAGCTGCCTACCAGCACATTCGGCCGCGCAAGAAGTTTTCCATGTTTGAATGTTTAAATTATACATTGGAGTGCTCGGGAAGAACCGATCGTGGCAGCGCTCGGGTCATCCCTTCTGCTTTCTAATGCTTCGTATACTGTAGTTAACTCAAACGTTGTGAGGTAACGTCAGTCAGTCCGAAGAATGCGGACCGAATCCGTCATTCTGAACAACAAATATATTGCACAAACAGCGTAAACGTAACTCGAATAACCTGCGTTGCAGTATTTTCTCTCCACCAGGGCTTGGATAAACAAGCTCTTACGGTTCCAGATTAGATAGTAGCGCAATATAATTTAGGCTCAACTGTGAGGAAGAGGAGTAACACCCGTAGCACAGCATTCCGTCTACCGCAGCTGTTTAAAGGGGCAGCCTCAGTGCAGTTTTTACTTCGTCGTTGTTGCTATGAATACACTGGTAGACTACTAATTATGTCACAGCTGGATGATGCAGCTTCACCTGTGCTTCACCTAAGAAATTATAATTCAAAACTTTTTTGAGAAGTTGCAATACGGGGGTCTCAGTTTAAGAATTGGATGCGAATGAATGAATTCTGGGGTTTTAAGTGCCAAACCACGATTAGATTATGAGGCACGCCATACTGGGGGACTCTCAATTAATTTTGCCCACCAGGGGATCTTTTACGTGCCCCCATTGCATGGGACACAGGCGTTTTGGCATTTCGCCTCCATCGAAATTTGGTCTACGTACGCATGTGGAAATGCTAAGTGGTGGAATACTGTTATAATGTATACAAACGAGGACCAAATAATGCACAAGAATGACACAGACAGGGTCCTGTTAGCGCCGTGTCGGTGTCTTACAAAATTACAGCAGAATTCCAGGATGCATACCAGTAAGCCCCCAATGCAACACTGGACGTCTAAATACGGGCTCAACAATGTACCAATGTACCCAGGCAACAATGTACCCAGGCGCACATGGGGAAAATGTAAAAGGCGCCCCTAGATATGTTAAATTAGTACATACAAAAGGAAGTGGTTTTTCTATCGAAGTAAATCAATCGTGCACACAATGGAACAGTGTACATGTGAGTTAAATCTTTAGCCGGCCAAAAAGGTCAAACATGGTTGACAAAGCCATGCCACGCAGTTGTTGCGCATGCTAGATCGAAGTGACGAGCAAGGTTTCAATAGGCGTTTTATGGCGCAGTACGGTGGTCTAGACAAACGACAATAGAGATGGTGAAATCAGCGCTCGGTCTTCATATGGTTTGTCACGACATGGTTGTTTTCTTTTTTGACACCTTGATCCTCCTCAAGAGATATTAAAAAAATGTTAAGGCGTCACTGGTATGACTTTCACTTGACAAAAAAATTATTTTCTTCCTGTGGACTTGCAATCAGCTGGTGCTGCACGAGGTTATATTTCACTTGTAAGAGTTTTAATGCAGTTAACAGCTGTTTTGTATACTCGTTTGTATACTTCTTTAGGTAGCAGTAAAAGCTGAATTGTATATTTGTTGCGCATACAGACGTCATTTAGTGGCAGAAGCACAAAATACACGCAGACTAGCGATTTTTTTATTCCATTGTCAATTACTAATAGATTTCCGTGCGCCAACAAAACATTCACTTGCTACACGAATAAATTGTGGTGTTCATGGGGCAGATCACCTTGAGTGTTCAAGTTTCTAGAGCATTCACTGATGTGAGCTTGTCGCGCGCCACGCCACCATGGGTCCCGCCAGAAGTCAGTAGTAAAAAAGTGAAGAAGCGAATAAGTTCTCAGTTTGTACATGTAAGCTGCTGAGCCTACTATGTGTACAATCGCTTCAAGTGTACAGTTTGTGTGATCTGCAGACTATAAGAATAGAAACTGCTTAATGTTCTGGCATTTGAGGCACTGCATAGGTGTTACTGTGTGGCAAGCAGGCGCTGCACTACCTTAGCAATACTCTTGTATTGAATAGAAAACCTATACCCTTCATCTTGGCAAGCACGAGCCGGTGGTTGTTATTTTAAAACAATGAATCGTGGCGTGAAGTGACCAGGATTTACTTTTTCTTGCACATTTCCTCGTTATGCAGAGATTCGGTGCGGCCCACTGCGTGGCCCCCAACATGGCTGGATGGCGGGCAATTACTCTACGGCAGTGGGCGCGACGGTGACTCTTGGCTGCTTCCAAGGTTATAAACTGCTGGGTGCCGATCAACGAACGTGCGGTCTAGACGGGCAGTGGGATGGCGAACCTGCTCGCTGCGTGCCAAATGGTGAGCTTGCAAAAGGCAGCTATAGGGCTAGCTTTAATAATGGGCCTTCTTTGACTTTTTCGGTCGTTTTTGTGGTGCTCAATGCCGATGGCTGCAGGCTGGAGTTGCTTGGCAGTGACTGGGCTTTTAACAATGATACAAAGACACCGATTCAAAACGCGCATGTTCTCGCGCAACAGAGTTGCGGGATGCGTTCGCCACAAATGCAATCATGTGAGAGGTTTTTGCATTCTTTAAATTTAGGTCCTGTGTGGTGCTGCGCTTAGTTGATCCTACTGCTATGGTTATGTTAGATGATGCCTTTATTCTCAAAGGAATGACACAGTGAAACCTTACCTAAATAACTTCAGTGCAACAAGTAAGCGCCTTCTAGTACATAATTCCATCATTACAGTGAATAGCTATATGGAAGTCTTCAGCTAGCCCCTTGAATTGACAATAATCGTTCATGGTATCTGTGAACATTTCCTAAATTTCTGTGGTGCACGTAGAGTAGGGAGTTCCGCAAACTGTGGTAGAATTATGCATGACACCACTGAGGCCTAATAAAATAAAGCTTTCGCTTGATCTGCTCTGTGGTAGGACAAGTTGTTGTTGTCGCACACTAGGTGATGGATCTAGTCCACATTCAAATTTAATGCATCCTTGTGACTAAATGCGCAAGTAAAATTAGAAAACCTGTTTTGTGTTACCCTGATGTGTATCCTGAATACCTTCTACGAGTAGCTAAAACGTACGATTTATTTTTTTAGTGGGAGTGCGATAGAGTTTAGAGAGGTTGGCCTGAGCTAGGATGTTCTCGCCTGATATTCTACATAGGAGAAATTGTAAAGAGGATAGATTGAGAAATGAGGATAATGAGGAAAGAAAGAAGGGATGCGTACATACAAAAATTTCATAACATATTTGTACCTCTAAACCCTTAAGTCTATAGTTTGGAGAGGAAGAGAGAAACGAAGTGGGAAAGGTAGGGAGGCTAACCAAGGACGAGCCTTGTTGTCTACCCTACACTTGGGTAGGGGCAAAGGGGAAGAATAGATAAGAAGGAGAGATAAGGCTAGTTATAGACTCTGTAGAGCGCCTCATTTAAGTCTAGTCTGGTGTTCTCCCAAAAGGATATAGCAACACCAGCTGCTCTCTGAGCTGTCGTGGGGCGACTCCAAGGGCCCAGAAAAGCTAGTTCTGATAACATTTGCCTTAATATGCTTGACAGCACAAGCAAAAGCGTCTGCCACACTTGCAAGCAGGTAGGGCTGTGGCAAATTATATGCCAGAGCGTGTCAGGCATGTGCCAGTATGCACAGTTCGGACTGTTTACATGGCCGATGAGATATGCTTATGCATCGACCAAAGGCGACATCAAGGCAGATGTGATAGTGCATGCTTGCTG
The DNA here is from genome assembly GCF_013339745.2 of Dermacentor silvarum. Lineage (NCBI taxonomy): Eukaryota > Metazoa > Arthropoda > Arachnida > Ixodida > Ixodidae > Dermacentor > Dermacentor silvarum. The sequence continues at coordinate 154,636,044 of NC_051161.1, forward strand.
CACCTAAGTGCCTGTAACAAATTTCTGGTTGAGCCTAGTAAGATAACGTGCAGTCTCGCGTGAGTTTATGAAGACGGAATGCACACTTGGGTGGCTTTAGTAAGGTCTGTTCTTGCTGCAGCATCGGCTAGCTCGTTGCTGCCCAAGCCACCATGTACTGGTATTCTTTGGAAATTAATAATAGTGAATGCTTCCCTGCGATGCACTATGTCTATGTTCTAATAAAGCAAGAAAATGGTAATAAAATAAAATGTGGCATAAAAAAAGGAATAGATTGCAACACTTTTTTTGCATCATAGAGCTCCGTTTACTTATAGGATGCCTTAAGGGCGATAAAATGAACAGCTTCCTTCTTTTTGCCATCTAGTTCTGCAGCTACTCAAGTCGTCAACGGCATTATTTAGTTTCACTGTTGCACTCACATGGATGAGATCCATCGTCTAAAGCGTACGCATTGCAACAACAGTGACGCGTTTTCATGTTCTGTTGTAGAACACTAACAGAACATGAAAACATTCTGAAGTGCCCTCTGTTGGATATTGAGAACGATAGCGAGCGTGAGAGGGATTACTAAGATGCGAAAGACGCGGAGGATAACTGGAAGATAAATGTCTAGTTTACGATGCTGCACTGGAGAAGCAGTAAGGGGAGACCAAAATATGAAAAGCAAAAGCACATGCAGATATACAGAGAGTCATAAGAAACGCATAATAGGATACGGAAGTGTCAGAGTCGTTCCACTAGGCCCCTTGACTTGAGGGCCTTCATTAGCGCCTTCCTCGCCTTCCGGGGTGAAGACTGCATAGGCTGGCACTCCAAGTTCGTTTGCTCAGAAAGTAGCTGGTCATCGAGGTGTGCCGATGCTGACGCGAGAGACTGTCTCTTGGAGCTTTGTGTAAATAATAATATTGTTACGGGGATAGGAAGTAAAGTATCGAGAGGCAGAGAAGGTTCGCGTCCATACAGGAGATAAAACGGGGAGTAGCCAGTGGTGTCATGTCGGGACGATTTGTCGGCGAAAGTAACGTATGGCAAAGTAGCGTCCCAATCGCGGTGATCGGTGGAGACGTACATTGAAAGCATATCGCTCAGAGTTCGGTTCAGGCGCTCTGTGAGTCCATTCGTTTGCGGGTGATAAGCAGTTGTGAGCTTGTGGTGGGTAGAGCAGGAACGAAGGATGTCTTCGATGACGCGAGACAGAAAGTATCGGCCTTGATCGCTCAGAAGCTGTCGAGGAGCACCATGGTCCATGATGCAGGACGATGTCATGAAGGAGGAAGTCGGTGATATCCGTAGCGCAGCTGGCTGGGAGGGCACGGGTAATGGCGTATCGCGTCGCGTAGTCGGTCGCGACGGTGACCCACTTATTGCCTGATGTCGAGGTTGGAAAGAGGCCAAGAAGGTAGAGCCCATCACGAAAGAACGGTTCGGCGGGAATGTCTATAGGATGAAGCAGACCGGCAGGTAACATAGCTGGCCTCTTGCGGCGCTGGAATTTGTCGCAGCTAGCGACATATCGTTGGACGGAGCGATAGAGACCAGGCCAGAAGAAACGGCGCCTGACGCGATCATAAGTGCGGGTGACACCAAGGTGACCAGCAGTGGGCTCATCGTGTAGCTGGCGAAGGACATCTCACTGCAGATGGGCAGGCACGACAAGGAGGCGTTCAGGGCCCCCAGGATGCATATTATGGCGGTATAAGGTGCCGTCCTGAAGGAAGAACAAGTGGAGTGAAGGGTCGGGTGTGACGGAGTTGAGACTGTCGATGATAGACCGTAAAGCCTAGTCGCGGCGTTGTTCGTCCCGTATATTAACGAGGTCCGAGATAGACAAAACGCAGGCGTTGGTGTCTTGCTCGGTGACGTCAGGGGAATCCACGGGATGCCGTTAGAGGCAGTCGGCATCTTGATGAAGCTGACCGGACTTGTGCACCACTGAAAACGAGTATTTTTGGAGGCGCAGAGCCCAACGACCGAGGCGGCCTGTAGGGTCTTTGAGCGAAGAAAGCCAACAGTTACGACAAAAACAGTTACGATGATAAAGCCAACAGTTACGATGATCAGTTACGACAGTAAAGGTGCGGCCAAACAGGTAGGGACGAAATTTGGCGACAGCCCAGACAAGAGCAAGATACTCTCGCTCCATGATGGAGTAATTCTTCTCCGGTGCGGACAGCAGGCTGCTAGCGTGCGCAATAACACAGTCGTGGCCGCTCTGACGCTGAGCGAGGACGGCACCGATTCCATGGCCGCTGGCATCTGTGCGAAGTTCCGTCGGTGCAGTCGGATCAAAATGCGCTAAAATAGGGGAAGTCGTAAGGGCATCTATAAGTGCCGAAAAGGCAGCAGCTTGGGGTGAGCCCGATGTAAAAGCAACGCCTTTTTTGAGGAGCGCAGCAAGGGGACGCGCGATGTCGGCGAAATTACGAATAAAGCGTCGGAAATAGGAGCACAAGCCTATAAAACTGCGTACGTCTGTAGCCGAACAAGGTATAGGAAAATGCTTGACGGCGCGAACTTTTTCAGGTTCGGGCTGGACACCTGTCGCGTTGACGAGATGGCCAAGTACGGTTATTTCACGACTTCCGAAACGGCATTTTGAGGCGTTGAGTTGGAGACCTGGCATTGCGGAATACCTCGAGAATGGCGGAGAGGCGCTGAAGATGGCTGTCAAATGTTGGCGAAAAAACAGCGACATCGTCAAGGTAGCACAAGCAGGTTGACCATTTCAAGCCACGAAGAAGCGAATCCATCATGCGCTCGAATGTGGCCGGCGCATTGCAAAGGCCGAAAGGCATCACTTTAAAGTGATAGAGGCCATCGGGAGTTACGAATGCGGTTCTTTCGCGGTCCAGTGGGTCAACAGCAATTTGCCAATAACCTGAGCGAAGGTCAATAGATGAGAAATATTGGGCGCCGTGAGGACAGTCGAGTGCGTCGTCGATACGGGGCAAGGGATAGACGTCCTTTTTAGAGATCTTGTTGAGGTGTCGATAATCAACACAAAATCGCCAGGTGTCCTTTTTCTTGACCAGAACAACAGGAGCGGCCCAAGGACTAGAGGACGGTTCGATGATGTTCTTGGCCAGCATTTTATCGACTTCCTTTGGGATAATGGCGCGTTCCGCAGCGGAAAAGCGATAAGGGCACCGGTGAACCGGTTGAGCATCACCGGTGTGGATGGAGTGCTGAACAACTGTAGTCTGGCCTAAAGGGCGATTTTCGAGATCAAAGATATCGGAATACGACAGCAAGACCTGGCGAAGATCTTCTGCTTGCGTATGCGGAAGGTCAGCTGATATCATTTTCTCGAAATTGGCACATAGCGACGAGGTGGCGGTGAGAAAGCCGGAAACAGTTCGAGGGCCGTCGACGGCTAACACAGAAATCGCGCATTCCTGCAACGACGACACGGTGGCAAGCGCGATACCAGCAGGTAGCAGGTGGGTAGAAAGACCAAAGTTTAAAAACGGCAGGCAGGTTTTCTTGTCGCGTACGGTAACCACAGTGTGCGGGAGAACGACAGAGTGCATCATGACCACGTCGAGAATCGGTGAAACAACGTATTCACCATCGCACACAGGAGGAGAGGGACTTAATGGGACGTACGTGGAGGCTTGCGGTGGAAGGTGGAGGAACTCGACATACGGCTGGGAGTTTCCGATAGTACGTGGGCGTCAAAAGGGAGTTCCAGTCGAAGGACACCTGTGGAGCAATCGATAAGGGCTGAGTGCGTCGAGAGAAAGTCTAGGCCGAGGATCACATCGTGGGGACACTGCGCAAACACGGCAAACAAACCAATGGTCTGATGGCCAGCAATGCACACTCGGGCGGTGCACATACCAAGAACGGCAGACGAGCTGTCATCAGCGACCCGTACCGTGCTTTGAATTGCGGGCGTAATCACTCAGCGGAGCTGAGTACGGAGAGCAGCGCTCATTATTGAAATCTGCGCTCCGGTGTCTATGAGGGCCGTAACGGTGACGTCATCCACTTGAATGTCCAGATGGTTTCGGCGCGTAGGTACAGTCAACAGAGGATTTGTATATCGGGTCACTGATGCAGCGTCACCTCCGGGAGCTGCACGGCTTAGTTTTCCGGAGCGTAGGTGCCAGGCCATGCAGGGGACGATGACCGGTATGGTCATGGCGATCTAGATCGACGGCCTTGTGGGGACGGTGAGTGGCTAAACCTGGAGTGTGGAACGGCAGCATTGGAAGCATCGGAGGCATGTGGATCAGAGCGAGGGGAAAACCGTCGAAGGTTGCCTCCAGGACGGCGCCAAGATCCAGTGCTCTAGTTTGAAGGCGACGACCAGCTACTGCGGCAGTGACGGGCAATGTGTCCACCGCGAGAGCAGTTGAAGCATATGGGTCGGTCGTCTGCCGTCCTCCAGTCAGCCGGGTTTCTGTAGCGCGAAGGGTAGACCTGGTTCTGGGTGACATTTTCAGAGGTACGTTCGGATGTACGGATGGAACAGACGGCCGATGATAATCCCATGTTCGCGAACTCCTGGCGGACGACTGCTTGTATGAGTGACACGCTGGGCAGGTTGGCTGACTGAACGTCTGGAAGAACGGCCGTAGGAGCTAGAGCTTCGAGTTCGCGGCGGACAATGAGCGTGACATCTTCTGACGCTGTAGCCTGTACAGGCGTCGGTGGGTCTTCGCATGATGATGTGGCGGCGGTGTTAGGTAGCCGAAGGAACTGGCGGCTGATGCGGCGACTCTTCGCTTGTTCAAAGCGCTGGCATTCCATAACGATGGCGTCAACCGTCGTACAGTCCTTACACACCAGTAGATCAAACGCTTCGTCGGCTATTCCTTTTAAAATATGCGATATCTTGTCATCTTCGGCCATTTTTGCGTCAACTGTTCGACAAAGGCACAGTACGTCCTGTATGTACAAAATGTACGATTCAGTGGTCGTCTGTATACGAGATCCCAACTCCTTTTTAGTGGCCTGCTGTCGGCCAAATGATCTGTCGAACAACTCACGCAGCTTCGCCTTGCAAGCGTCCCAGCTTGTAAGATCTTCTTCGTGCGTCCAGTACCACACGCGTGCCGTTCCTTTCAGATAGAATATCGCGTCGGCTAACATAACCGTGGGGTCCCGCCTGTTGCGGTTGCTGACGCGTTCGTACATGTCGATCCAGTCTTCGACATCCAAGCCATCTGTGCCAGAAAAGGTTCCCGGGTCTTGTGGGTGCAAAAGAATCACAGGAGCCGGTGGCTGCTGCACCGTCGGCACTTCACTGGTCATCGCGGAACAACCAAGACGGCGACCGCTTCGAAGTTCCGTGCTAGGTTGACGGAGCCGGCACGTTGACAGGTTTACTCAGCACTTCAACCAAAAGATGTTAAGGGGATAACGTTTATTTAGGGAGTATTTCAATATACACGGTTTGGATAAGCAGAGAGAGAGAGAGAAACAACTTTATTTAAGTGAAAAAAAAATTCACTGAAGGATGGTGGTCAGGCGGTGCCTGGCCGCCACCTCCTCGGCTCGTTGAATAGCCCGGAGTTGCACGTCGAGGCTAGAGTTCCGGAGCACGTTATCCCACGCTTCGGGCGAGGGAGTGGTCAGGAGATCAGGCGGGGGTGGGTCCTCGCTGCAGTCCCAGAGTATGTGGGCAAGGGTGGCGGTCGTGTCGCACTGCGAACAGTGTTGGCTAAAGAGGTCGGGGTATATGTGACTGTATATTTGCGGGCAAGGGAACGAATGGGTCTGAAGGCGGCGCCAAACGATTTGCTGGGGTTTCGTGAGTTTGGGGTGCGGTGGCGGTTTTGTTTGGCGAGCGAGGCGGTAGTGTTGCGTGATTTCGTGATACGAGGTCAGAGGCTCGCCGGGGCCCTCCTCGGGATCCGTGGCACTGCCCGCCGCTCGGTTGACGAATCCTTGAGCTTGCCGGTGGGCGGCCTCGTTTCCCGGGTTGCCCGCGTGTGCAGGGACCCAAACTAATGAGATGGGTGGGGGGTCCTCGTTGTCAGACTGACGAGCGAGGGGTTGAAGAAGGCGTAGGGTGCCAGGGGTGACGGTGCCGCGAGCAAAGTGAAATATGGCGGTTTCCGAATCGCTAAGTATTGTTGTGTAACCGGCAGATGCCGCAAGCGCGATAGCCGCTTCTTCGGCTTCGGCGGGGTTTAGGGCGCGGACGGAGCCGGCGATGCGTAAGGCAGTGGTCGTGTCCGAGGGAGTGCGGATAGCCATAACGCTGAGAGCGTACGTTTTCGACTGCGAGGTGTAACGGGCCGCATCTACATATGCTGCCTCTGTGCTTGAGGCGTAGGTCTCGTGCAGGGCCTGCGCCCTCGCCTGTCGACGCCCGTCGTGGTGACCGGCCAGCATGTTTTTCGGTAGTGGAGAGGCGACGAACGCAAGGCTGTCGCGCGCCTCTGGCTACTTCGTCGCCGTCGTCTTCGTCCGACCGACAGTAGCAGCCCCTTCACTGTCTCGTGGCAATATAATTTCTGGGGTTTTTGGTGTCAAAAGCACAATCTCATTATCAGTGGTTCCTTAGAGGGGGACTGCTGAAAAAGTTTAACTTGGAGTTCATTACCCTCCTCCGAAATCAAGGTATACGAGCGTTTTACAGCGACGCTATGTATGACTAGGATCGCGGGATTTGTTCGTCGCCGTCAACAGAAAACAACTAGTCACAGCGGAATGCGCGCGCCGTGTGCGCCGCTGGGTATCGCGCCGCACCACTAGATAAAGCTTGCCTCCGCGCATCCGCGGCGACGCCGGTCATGCGAAAGTAAGTAAAAAATAACCAGATAGTTCGCCTTCGCGCATAGCGTTCGCCGCAAGCGTTTCCCGGTAAAGATTACGGTTGCATAAGCTGCAGCTGCCGGGAAGCTGCGCGACGATCTACATGGGAAGCGAGAGAAGTGACAGGCAGGTAGGTTAACTGCAATCCAAAGGAAAAAAATTGCTACAGAACGAACCATAACAACCGCTTTGTCGCGTGCGCAATAGGTGTTGTTTACAGCAATCCTCTTTCCTGCGGCCGCGAGTGCATTGGTCAAACGGGACGCTGTCTCAGGGAACGATTAAAGGAGCAGAATAATCATGTTTTCAACTCCGTTTCTGGTCATCTCGACATACATTGCCGAGGCTATCGTTGCAAACACTTATTCAATAGCCCACAAATTATCAGTCGCCACAAAAGCAAACAAACTAGAGACATTATTGAAGCGCTTGAAATTAACAAGTCACGATGCGATAAAGAAGTCCAATATTTAGTCACATGATTTGCCTATTGTATGTTGAAAGCTGAGTCCCGAACACGTGCTACCCATCTGTATTTTCTCTTGAGCCTTAGCGTGGTATTTAGGTCTTGATTATGTGCGCAATAAAATTGTTGTAAGTCAGTGCTCTTTCCTGTCACTTCTCTCGCTTCCCATATAGATCGTCGCGCAGCTAACTAAAGAGACAACTGTAGCATACGAAGCAGGGAGCTACGTCACTACACTTTGAAATGTAAAAGAAGAACCCGCCTAGCAGTTGATTTCATTTGCGTTGTGACAATTCTATGGAAAGGCGTTATGACTCCCGAAGGGCAGCGTGAACACGATGAACGGCGCCGGGTCGTGCTCATTCTAGGCCGAATCCAGCGCTTCCTGTCGATAGCAAGCCACACACAGTTAGGTCACCTGAAGTGCAGCGCGAATGCGATCAGCGACGAAAGGAACAGCAAAAAATATGCACAACGGCGTCGTGCTCAGGCTGGCCAGGACCTTGTTCAAGGCTATGTTACGTTGGTCTATCGGATTTGTCGATACCACAGCTTGGCTGGCCAACCACCCAATGGCATTTTAGATTTCGCTCTTATCGAAATGCGGCCTCTGCAGTCGGGATTTCTTCCCACGACCTCGTGCTGAGCAGCAGAACGCCATAGCCATTGAGCCTCGACGACGGTTTGTGGGAGCTTTCGCGTGCGCCTTGGCAGAGAAGATTCATTTGAGCTGTGACCACAGACAAGATCTGGAACACGGTGGTCGCTTCATGGATGACATCGCTGAATGTTTATCACTAGAATGTTGACCTTCCTTCAGCCTTTATGCATCCTTATTTATATGTCATCATCACCCCTCATCACAACTTTGTCCCCGTTCCCCCTCTCCCTATGCAGAGTAGCAGGAGAGCGTGCAACAACTCAGGTCAACCTATCTACCTCGTGTAAAATAAATTTCTTTCTTGACAAGGAACGTGTTCTATGGTTTGTTCATTGCCGAAATCGTCGCAGGCTTTGTCATTCATTTCCATGCTCTAAGCATTTGTGAAATATATTCCAAGCCACAGTCCAAGCCACAGCCACAGTCAAGTTGTCTCTCTTCGGGGTAGTCCAGATGGAATGGGGAGTCCGAGAGAAGGGCCGAGGTGGCGAAGATGCGTATGCAGGAAACCTGAGGTGTTCCACATGCATCGTGTGAGACGTCATCACACGCGGACATGCGAAATTCTGTTATTACAATCTGTTCTCAACGGCGCGATGGGGTCCTGCACGTCATCTTCTTGAGCACTTCTTGCAGATTTATCAGCACGTTTGTAGCACATGATGCTGCGGTAGTCTGCAAGCCACTGAAAAGAGGACATCGTGTCTTTTCTGTATTAGTTGCTGATACAGTTGGTGTAAGGAAGAAGTGCGCCGTGCAGAGCTCCGCAGCCGGATCGCCAGTGCTACGCAAGTGGGGCTCTCACTAGACGCTGTTCCTGCTGTGACTAACCAATGCCTCCTTTACTAGATGCCTGCCGCGTGGTCCGATAAACCCGGTTCCGTGCCCTCTCCCTTTTTTGTCACCGCGAAAAGGCAAAGAGCGGCGCTTGTGGCGCAGGCCTGCAACCTAGATGACGTGCTGCGGCCTCTGTGATTACTGTAGCATCTTTTACCGTCTCGGAGGCGGCAGGCGCTATCGACGTGCTGGCGGTACTATTCGGCCGCCGTGAAAAGGAAACGAGAGCGCCTCACGGAATTTATGCAGAACTAAGGGAACCGCCTGCCCAATGGGAAACTGAGCGACGCGGCGGGCTTCTAGTAAAGGAGGCATCGCACTAACTAAGCGTCTTCCTGTCAGCGTCATTCGTGCCGTCCACAGCCGTGTCGGACTTCTTGTCAGAATTGGTGGAGGTTTGCTGGTTCTCCTGTAATCCTGTAATTGCGCAGCCGGACTATCGCTGCCATCATAACCACTGAAAGCGCCTCGAGCTTACCACCACCTACTCCCAAGTCCTCCGTATGCCCGGGAACACTCCGTCAATGAGACCCTCCCATCTTCAGCGGCACTAACGACCGCGACGTTGATGACTGTCTCCCATCATATGAACGCGTCAGTGTGAAGAACAAATGGGATGGCATTATGAAATTAACCTACGTCCCTCACCGGAATTGGCCACTTGTGGTTTCGGAACCACGAAAGCGAAATCCCAAGCTGGACTGTGTTCAAGACAAAGTTCAGCGAGGTGTTCGAGGTATTCGAAAGCTTCGAGCCGAACAGCGACCGCAGTCGCTCTCTCAGCAGCCTGGTCAGACATTTACCAGCTATATCGAAGATGTCATCGAACTCTGTAAACGCGTCGATGCATCAATGACTGAGGGCAATAAAATCAAGCATATATTGAAAGGCATCGACGACGACGCGTTTCAGATGCTCATTCCAAAGAGCCCTCTACTGTTGCACAAGTTATTGAGCTGTGCCAAAGCTATGACGAGCTGCGCCGACATCGCCTCGTCACATGCGGCCCTGTTCCCCATCAGGAATCGTTGTCAGAAATAACCTCTCCTTTTCCACCCTCCTCTCGCTGATCAAGGCTTTCGTGTGGGAAAAAGTTGCTCGCCAGCTCTCCCTCAATACCAACCCGCCGTAGTCAAGTTCGCCCCTTAGACCAACCCTACGACACGTTATACAAGAACGAGTGTCCGATGTCCATCCAATAGAGCGGGCACCTCAACTCACCACCCCATTCATTTACGCTGACGCCGTGGCACGACCACGACCGCCGACGTTCCGGGCTCCGCATCCAATGCCTATCCCTGTTTTTACCTCCACGCCACCACGACCTCCTGTCTGTCCATCGAGTAATTAATCCTTGCCGCACAGCGGACCTCTCTTATTCGTGTGGTATTCCCGGACACGTTGCACGCTTGTGCTGCCGCCGTCCGCTTCATCCACGTGACGGCCCCCGCACACCTGCGTACGACCATCCGTTGTCTTACGCTCCAGACCGCGATTTAGCACTTCCCCGCTCAAGCATTCGCCCAGTTTCTGACCGCTGTTCCCCTTCTCCCCGTTGTCGCTCGCTCTCGCCGATGCGTCGACGTCCCTCTACCGCTGACACGGAAAATTAAGTGGCGCAGTTGCCGTGGCAAGAACTGCGTCATCGTCGCAGCGCTCAATCCCTCTTCTTTCGCCGCCAAAGGTTATTGAAGTCGCTGTTCAAGGTGTCTCTGTGCTTGCCCTCTTTGGCACAGGTGCTGCCATATCTGTAATTGCCGAAAAACTGTGCCGCTCAATATGAAGAGTCACGATGCCTTTCTTCGGGCCATTACTCTGCATGGCCACAACACAGCACGTCCAGCCGGTGGCTGCGTGTACCGCAAGACTTAAAATTCAAGTAGTGCTCTACATAGTCGAGTTATTCGCTCTTCACCACTGTTCCTACAGTATATTTTAGGTTGGGATTTTCTCTTCCTTCACCAAGCTGTCATTGATTGCTCCCGTGCAGTAGTCGCTTCTCGTCGCTTGGCAAAGCCGTATCTGACAACGTTTCGCTTTCGTGCACCAAGTTGCCCCTTACTGACGACATACAGATACCTCCGCACACATCAGTTCTGGCACCAATATCCTGTTCAGTTGCCTCTGACTCTACCGTACTCTTCACATCTTCCACTGCTTTCGTTCATTACCACCTCTCGCCACTCCCAACCACGCTGGTGCGACTCACCCTCCTGACTACAACCACTTACCATTCCCGTTTACGTTGCTTCGCCGTGAATCTCGGCCTCACAACACCCTTACCACGTGGGAACTTTCTGTTGGATCGTCAGAGGTCAACACCCTCTACTGTAGTCCTGTAACTGCCACATCGCCTGAAGACAGTTTCAACCACGTCATCGACAATGCCTTAAACCTCAAGCAACGCCATGACCTTCTCCGTCTCCTCGACAAATTTCGCCCTGCTTTTGATAGCCATAGCACTTCTCTCGGCCGAACGACGACTGTACGTCACCGGATTGACACTCACTCACCGCTACGGCAGCGACCATACCGCGTATCGTCGACAGAACGCCGCATTATTGATGAGCAAGTAGGTGAAATGCTCAAGCGTGGCGTCATTGAACCGTCCGACAGTCCTGGGCATCGCCAGTTGTTTTAGTTAAAATTAGAATGACTCGATTCGCTTTTGCGTGGATTACTGTCACCTAAACAAAATAACCCTTAAGGTTGTTTATCCATTGCCGCAGATCGACGATGCCCTAGACTGCTTACAAGGTGCAGAGTTACAGGGCAAGTGCCTATGACTGCAGACGATAAGCCTAAAACTGCTTTCATCGCGCCCGATGGCTTATACGAATTTCGTGTGATGTCATTCGGCCTTTGCAACGCGCCCGCGACATTTGAGCGCATGATGGATACTATTCTCCAAAGTCTCAAATGAAACACGTGCTTGTGTGATTTGGAGGATGTCGTAGTGTTCGCACCAAATTTTCCTACTCACCTTCAACGCTTGGAGCAGGCTTTACGCTGTCTTTGTTACGCGGGCCTCCAACTGAACTTGAAAAAAATTCATTTGGGCCAGGCAAGCGGACCATTCTTGGACATGTGTCGAACGACGGTGTTCTCCCGGATGCCGCTAAGCTACATGCTTTCAAAGAATTTCGGAGACCCACGTTTCTAAAATACTTGTGCAGTTTCATTGGCCTCTGCTCGTACTTCCGCCACTTCACCCGTGATTTCGCTTCGATTATGGCACCGCTGACAGAGCTTCTTCGAGGAGACCTTAATCTTTCCGCGTGGGCCCCGGCTTGTGATGATGCCTTTGCGACGCTACGTCGCCTCCTCAAAACACCACCGATACTGCGTCATTTCGATCCAACTGCTCCTACGGAAATCCATACCCATGCTAGTGGTGTTGGTCTTGGCGCTGTGCTCGCGCAGCGAAAGCCCAGCTACCAAGAATATGTTGTTGCTTACGCGAGCCGCACTCTCACGAAAGCTGAAGTGAATTATTCAGTCATGAAAAAAGAAAGTCTAGCGATCATCTGGGCCATACCAAATTTCGTACATACCTGTACGGCCGGTCCTTCGGTGTCGTTACGGATCACCACGCACTTTGCTAGTTGTTGTCCCCCGAAGATCCCAACGGCAGCCTAGCCCGGTCGGCACTGAGGCTCCAAGAGTACGACATCCAGGTTGTCTACCGCTCAGGCTAGAAGCACACCAATGCCGAAACTCCTTTCGCGCTCGCCTGTCCCCGGCGACATTGTCAGTGCTTCCGTATAGACGACCCACTTCCACCATTAGCTTTTGTCGACATCACTTTGGAGCAGCGCAAGGACTCCTGCATTTCATCTTTGATAGATTACTTCTCTGATTCGCATGCACGCCCACGATCCCGAGAACTCCGACGACAAGCTTCGCTCTTCGCCATCCACGACGGCATCATCTATCGCCATAATTGCCATACCGACGGCCGCAAATGGCTGCTAGCAATACCCCGGCAGCTACGCACTGCTCTGTGCACTGTTTTCCACGCCGGTCCTCAGTGCGCACACGCTGGTCTCTTTAAAACCTACACCAGACTGGGTCATATGTTTCATTGGCGCAGTATGTACACCTTTGTGCAAAGAGTACTTTCGCTCTTGCACAGAATGTCAACGCCGCAAGAGTGATGCTGGCCGCTCTTCTGGACCAATGCAACCTTTGCCGTGCCCTTCGCGACCCTTTGACTAGGTTGGAATACACCTATACGGGCCTCTGCCATACACTTCTGCTGACAATCGCTTGGTCATTGTGGCTATAGACAACCTCACGAGGTATGCGGAAATGGCTGCTCTGCCAGCCGCGGCGGCTGGTGACGTTGCCGCCTTCCTGCTTCAGCGCTTCGGTCTACGTCACGGCGCTCCCCGCGAACTCCTGAGCGACCGAGGCTGTGTCTTTCTCGCCGATGTTATTGAAGAACTTCTCACTGAATGCCGCGTTATTCATCGCTGTACCACCGCATATCACCCGCAAACAAACGACTTGACAGAGCACTTTAATCGAACTCTTGGCTACATGCTTTCGATGTATGTCACCTCCAACCACACCAACTTGGACCTCTTCCTTGCCTATGTCACGTACGCTATACCATATAGCACCCAAGCCAACGAAGGGCTTTCCTGCCTTCTTTCTACCATATGGCCGAGAACCGTCATCTCCCATTGACACTATTCTTCCGTACCATCTCGACTTATCCGAGGATACACCGGTTTCCCAAGCCACCCGGTATGAAGAAGAATGTCGGCAACAAGCGTGCTCACTAACAACGCAGGAACAAGCGCTACAGAAATTTCGTCATGACGACGGGGCCCCCCCCCACCAGTTTTCGCCTGACGCTCTCGTTTGGTTGTGGGTGCCTCCTACTTCGACACCAGGTGTCTCCTCCAAGTTTGTTTCCAGATACCATGGACCCTGCCGGGTCCTACAGCAAACTTCTCCGGTAAACTAGGCCATCGAGCCTCTGACGCCTCCTACGGACCTTCGTCGCCGATGCCACGAAACTGTGTACATAGATCGCCTCAAGCCGTATCACGAGCCCTTCGTCCTCACGATGCCTTAAGTCTCCTGTGTGGCTCCGTCTTCAGCGAGGGTGGAAGATGTAAGGAAGAAGAAGTGCGCCGTGCAGAGCTCCGCAGCTGGATCGCCAGCACTACGCAAGTGGGGTTCGGGCTAGACGCGGTTCCTGGTGTGACTGACTAAGCCTACGCTGTTGCGTCTTGCTGTCGGCGTCTCTCGTGTCGTCCACAGCCGAGTCGCACTTCTCTGTCAGACTAGCTCATTGCCAGCACCATACTAGGTCTTGTGGTCCACGATGTAGATGCGATAGCAGACATTGAAGGGATGACTTAGAATTCGTGAAGATACTCCGTTGTAGTGGTTGTTTTTATTAAATCCTCCGAAATGCGCTGTGGATTGCAACAAGCTGTGTGGCAGTCGCCGTTATCCAATGAGAGGCTTTCGACTGAATGGTGGCAGAGAGAGAAATGTCTGGTTAACCTCCCTGTCTTTCCTTTACCTTTTTTTCTCTCTCTCTCTCTCTGGCAGCTTTTTCATGCAAGATCACAGCTGGTGCCATTCCACCCACAGTTGTCGGACAATTAGTGTAAATCAAAAGATTATCTTTGAATATCTCCTTCAGCTTGAGTAGAGACAGCTACTGGATAGTTGGCGTCGAGAATCCTGCTTTCGGGTACTGAGATACCTGGTATTGAGACTCGAACCTGTAGTCAAGCCAGAAAGCAAGGAGCTGCCAGTAGTCTCGAGGCTGGTGTATGATCTGTATGGAGATAGTCGCGGTAAGCCGATATCTTCTGAGAAAAAGAGAAACATGGGCGGTCTTCTGGCGGTGATGTGAGGTGGCAGGTTAGAGGGCATGCAATGTGCCTAATGTGTGGTCAATTTTCTGGGATGTGCCTAAAACCCTTTGAAAGGAATGTGAGTCGTGACTGTGAGTCGTGAATGTGCAATTACATCATTGCAATTCCCCATTCCATTGAGAGCTTGCGCAACTTCTCAATAGATGTTAGCGTTTTAGGTAAAAGTTGGGGAGCCATCATGCAGTTTAGTGCATGATGGCATGACGGCTTCAGTGATTCGGACAATTATACACCATTTATGGAGCCTGATAAAAATTTTTATGCTGTCGTTCTTTATTATTCTGCTTTCAGTGATGATAGAAGCTGCAGGCAAGAAGATGTGCCTCGACCCTGGCACGCCAGATAATGGTGTCAGGCTCGGTCCCAGCACCTTTTTGGTCGGAAGCAGCGTCAGATTTGCCTGTAACTCCGAATACCAGATGCGCGGCGACGACACTATCAGGTGCCTAGAAGGTGGAAAATGGTCGTCTGGTCTTCCGGTGTGCATTGGTGAGTGACACATCTTCATCAATGTGCTCGTACAGCTTGAAAGAACCAAGTTTACTAGAATCTCGAAAATGAACTCTTGATCTTATAGCACTAACAAGTGCATATACTTATTACAGACGCCGAGCTACTGTCACATATAGTCAGTGTATCATCCACTAGGTATGTTCCAGCGTCTTCACACAAAGGCTACGAATCGTCCACTACGCTGGCTGAAGTCAAGTGTGGACCTGGCTATGATGCTATATACAGAGAAGCAGAAAATTTATTTTTGCGTGATGAGGCAGTATTACACGAAAGTAAAAGGTGACATTATTGGGGTGCAAAGTGCACAAAGGACCCGGAACTTTACCATATCTCACTGCAAGCATGTAAATGTCAATTGAAAGAAAATTACACTTTGGGTAAGTTGTTTATTAAAATGTAGAAGATGCTATTGAATCACTTTGTCAAACCTCAAGGGCACTAAATCTATCGTCTTTATTACCAGCCATTATTATTAGATTCGCAGAGTACACCGGCAAGCGGCGTTTAGCTTAAATTACATGACAACCCCCCCCTCCCCAACCTTGCCTATGATACCTACAGCCAACTGGTTCTCTCGGAGGTCCAACGCACACCTTGGAATCGGTGTGAAGAGGTTAATTCCATGCCCTTGATTTGTCTAGTTGACTCCTGCACTCTTTTGTTTAAAAGAAACTGGCACGGGCACGAATCCGTGCTATGCGATGTGATACATGCGGCAATAATCTCGAAAGGGTAGTTGTCATTGTCCTGATTCAGGTATCAGTGCGATTGTAGCCTAATTGTTAGAGTTTCGGGCTGATGTGCTGCGGAATAAAGTTCGATTGCGCCATGGAGCAAGTAATTAATTTTTGTTTGTTTTTGTAGTATGAGCTAATGAACAAGACAGCAGCACCTAGCAGCCACGGGCAGAAAAGCGTGGAAGGGGTTTCTATGAAAGCTGCGCTTGAAAATATTCAGAGCCCTTCCCCTGTCGAGATAATGGGCGTAAGCGAAGCTTGTGGCAAGACGACGGTCAACTTCGCAGGCGGTTCACTTCGTTTGCCCTAAACTCGGGGTCCGCCGCTCTTCGCTGACGTTTCGCCTAGGCTTCGGAACCCCTCACGCAAGCATCATGACGTCGACGACGAGCCCTTTCGCAAGCGACTTCGTGCCCCCATTGCTCAAACGCAGCCGGCTCCTCGGCGGAACGCCCCTGCCGTTGACTTCCCATCCGGACACCGGAAGTAATCTGAGGCGAGGGAAGCCCGGCGGAGCGCTCAGCAACCCCTTTTCCTTTTGTTTCCCTCCCCGCGACACACCAAACCACCCTGATTTGTCGCACGCGCCACGTGATCCGGCGCCGGCGCAGCTTTCCGGCACTGGCTCTGGGAGCAGGCGGCTTTTTTCCCTTTCCTTCTGTCTCTTTCTTTTTTCTTCGTTCATATCTTTCGTTCTTTCTTTCATTCCTTCTTTCTTTCTCGTCCTTGGGTCATATCCACTTATCCCTAGCTCATACCCGCATATCCAATGTGGGTTTGCGCCACACGTGATTTCTTCTTTCCGGCTCTCCTTCTTTGGTTCTTCCTTTATTTCTTCCTTTTGTACTTCCTTTCTTTCTTTCTGGTCGGTGGCTTATACCCGCGTATCCAATGCGGGTATGCGCCAAACGTCATTTTCAAGCAAAGCTTGTATTGCATCACAATGGTGGTGGTGTCACGCTCGTTCACTTGGTATATGCCTAAATTGGCATGCGAGGGTACGAATGTATGACTAACATAACTGACAGGTCATGACATCAATAACATCACATGCTCGTGAGTTACGTCATGATTAACGATAATAAAATCACGTGTGGCGCATACCGGCATTGGATATGCGGGCATATGTGCCCGCATATCCAATACCTGCAAATGCCAGGCATCATCATCATCATCATCATCAGCCTATATTTTATGTCCACTGCAGGACGAAGGCCTCTCCCTGCGATCTCCAATTACCCCTGTCTTGCGCTAGCGTATTCTAACTTGCGCCTGCAAATTTCCTAACTTCATCATCCCATCTGGTTTTCTGCCGACCTCGACTGCGCTTCCCTTCTCTTGGTATCCATTCCGTAACCCTAATGGTCCACCGGTTATCCATCCTACGCATTACATGGCCTGCCCAGCTCCATTTCTTCCGCTTAATGTCAACTAGAATATCGGCTATCCCCGTTTGTTCTCTCATCCACCCCGCTCTCTTCCTGTCTCTTAACGTTAGTCCTAAGATTTTTCGTTCCATCGCTCTTTGTGCGGTCCTTAACTTGTTCTCGAGCTTCTTTGTTAACCTCCAAGTTTCTGCACCATATGTTAGCACCGGTAGAATGCAATGATTGTACACTTTTCTTTTCAACGACAGTGGTAAGCTCCCAGTCAGGATTTGGTAATGCCTGCCGTATGCACTCCAACCCAATTTTAT
The DNA here is from genome assembly GCF_013339745.2 of Dermacentor silvarum. Taxonomy (NCBI): domain Eukaryota; kingdom Metazoa; phylum Arthropoda; class Arachnida; order Ixodida; family Ixodidae; genus Dermacentor; species Dermacentor silvarum. The sequence continues at coordinate 154,653,628 of NC_051161.1, forward strand.
TCTTCTGTATATTTCTTTCTCGTGATCAGGGTCCCCTGTGAGTAATTGCCGAGTAAATGCCAGGCATATGCGGATATTAACCAGGGAGTAGAAAGAAAGAAATAAAGAAGGATGGAAAGAAAGACAGACAGAAAGGAAGAGAAAAGGAAAGAAATCACGTGTGGCTCCTACCGGGGCCGCACATTTCAGCTCCGCTCTCAGAGTAGAGCAGGTGCGGGGAAAGCTTCGCCATTGCCGGATCACATGACGCGCTCGACCAATCAGGGTCATTTGGTGTGTCACGGGGAGAGAAAGGGAAGGACAGGAGAAGAAAGGAGGTTGGCACACGTGCCGCCGGGCTTCCCTCGCCTCAGATCAGTTTCGGCCGTGAAGGCCGTGCGTGGTGCATACCATCGACGATCAGGGGCTCTATTATGGACACGCATGGCGGCTGCACGGCCGCCATTATCCGCTATCTTGGCTGCCTTATTGGCTGTCCAGAGGTCACGTGTTTTGAAATTTGTGCCGGGAAACGGAAGTTTTTGCTAAATACAATTTTGTGTTTTCGTCAGAATGATGAAACATGACGTGGAGCTGCAAACTTTATCGACTAATACTTTTTTGTGGTCCTTGGCACCTCTATTGCGACTTTAACGCTTTAAAAAGAAAGTGGACGGTGGCATGCAGAAGCTCGTGCAATGCATCTGCAATTTCGCGAATATGTGGTGGCGTTCCAAGATAGCCGGCATGTCAGCTTGTTCATTGGCTGAAGGAATATCGCGTGAGGAGCGTCACAGGAAGGGCCGTGTCGTAAACGTCAATTTGACGTTGCGTGACGTTGCGCTTGGCCGCCATTGCAGAGATTTTCCGCCATAATTTGTGGTGCGACGAGCCGCGCGAATTATGGTAATGAGCGGTCATATGCAATGGCAGTGGAGAGGCAAGCGTATCGCCTCATTTTCCCTGTCATTTCGGGCCATAAAAATCTTTTATTCACAACGCGTGTTCATAGCATTGGCATCGCTCTCGGCTGGTGTTGGCATTTGTGTTTTGCACCATCATATTTATTAAGAACACGTTTATTTGAAATACTATTGGTTGAAACTAGCAAACTTTCTCCGACATTTCGCACTTTTCACTATTGCGTTTGTATTGTAATCAATATTAATGACTTTTCGCGTCATCAAAGGTTATGACAACGGTGACATTTTAATTTGCAAAAAGAAATGTACGCAAGACGGCGCCTTGAAGTTTCCTCTCGCGGTGTGAGTAAGCAGCGAAGTGCACAAGATATGGCAGTGCCAGCGTTTGCGTCACTCAAGCGGATACCTGTGGCGCGCGCAACGCTATCGATGATATTCGGTCGCTTCTCAGCCAGACGAGTCGGGCTGAGTCACTTGCGGATCACGAGATAGCGATAACGTGGCCTAGAGCGTGCGCTGATCATCACTGGCAGGTCGCGTATATTGTCTCAAGGTAGAAAGCAAGCGCGTGGGCGCCGATATAAGATGAGTCATTCAGTTTCCCGAGGACACGCGTCCTATCTAATTAAGCAGACGACAGCCTGCGAGCATGCAGACGACGGAAGCGAGAAACGATTTTGATGGAATAATTGTACGCTTTGAGCTAGCGGCTTTATTTTTAGTGGAGAGGAAAACTGTTTTCCTTTATCAAGAATGCTAGGTTCAACGCCTACATTAAGTTTCTTAGGCGAAACGTCAAATTTGCGTATCGTTACGAAAGCAAAACGGGGCCATCAGCGCCATTTTGTAAGCGTCGCGCCTACGTCACGCCTCGAAGAAAATGGCGGAATGTCCAGAATAGCGGCTCAGGCTGCGTTTGAGCTAGGGCGCCGCGAACTCGCTTGGGAAAGGGCTCATTTTAGACAGGCTGATTCTAGCGTGAGGGCTCCCGAAGCCCGGGCGAAGCATCAGCGAAGAGCCGGGGACCAAGAGTTGCGAGAGCTGCTGACCCTGAGTTTAGGTCAAACGAAGCGGAGCGCCTGCGGGAGCGTCGTCTTGCCATAAGCTTCGCTTACCCCATTTTCTCGACAGGGGAAGGACTATTGATTTTATCGTTAATCGTGACTTAACTGATGAGCATGTGATCTTATTGATGTCAGGACAGATAGTCATACTCGTATCCTTCCATACCAATTTTGGTATATACCAAGTGAACAAGACGTGAACTTTCGACGGGGTTTCGATGGGGTTTTAACGTGACACCAACACGACCACCACCACCGCCGACACTTGTGAGGCAAAACAAGTTTCGCTTGAAGAAAGAGTGCACTCTATTCTGCACCCTGTGCGCCGCGACTGCGGTGCTCTCAAACGTGCCGAGCATGGGCGAATATAGTTTTAGCCTTGTGCTCTACCGCTGAGATAACAATAGGACAGTGACAAAGTCAGTGGCTGCCAAATTCATGTGATTAAAATAATATAGCTATCGCCTGCGCCGCCAAAAACAATTGGCGCAGTCCGTCGCGATGCCGATTGTAAAAAGAACTAAAAATCATCGCGGAATTATTAGTTCTTAGCGGCAAAGCGCTAGGCCAGAATCGCTATGCATGCAGTTCCCCAAAATTTAGGTAATTTGTGGTATTTGGAGCAAAAAACGTTTCTGCGGCCCATTGACGAAGAAAAATGTAACACAGGGAACGAAGTTTTATGTTCCATGTTATCTCAATGAGGGTAAGCCACATAACGGTATTCTTTCTCTTGCTGACGCGATAAATTATCAAAAAATGTGGGTTTCGGAGACCCAACACTTGTAATAAATGATTTGATTATTTTTTAACGGTGTAGTAGGGAAGACAGCCACAAACTATTGCGAGAAGACGACGAAGTCCGGCCGCCCGGAGAGTGCGAAACAGCGACCGACGCTCTTGGGCCAAGGCTGTTGTTACGTAGCTCTGCTTGTAAATAAACCCCCTTATTGACCCGTCTGGCGGCGATCACGTGGGCGCTTCCATGTTTGATCACGTGGTGACGCGTCCATTGTTTGCCTCAACTGCCTCCGTTGCCTCCGCGTTTACAATGGATGTGTATGACGCCGGTGCGGCTTAGCAAACCTCTGTTTCGGGAGATATCGTAGATGGTGACTGGGTGGGCGACACGAAGCTTTGGTCACAGTTCCAGAGAAGATACAAAAGCGCTTTCGGAGCTGATTAAGCTATGTCCAAATGGCGCAAGCAGCGTATATGGTGCTTGTTCTAAAAGCGGGGCTAAATATGTATTCCAAGCTATCCAAACATTCCGCTCATGAATTCAGTCAGGATTAGTGTGTTTTGCTCTTTGTTCTTTATTCGACAAACATTTTGAAGCAGTGGCTTGTCAGTTTCTGACCCAGTGAAGTTCTTTGGTGCGGCCACTATCTGATTATTTTCTGCCTAATCGCTCGCGGGTGTGCTCAGTTCCGATAGATTTGTTCTTGCTGCGCACAAGGCTTGAAACGTAGCTGTTTTGTACATTGTAATACCTTGTAGCAAATCTATATTACAGCTAGTAACTTGCTTACTCTTATGCACCGTCACGAAACATTCAGCTTCGACCATTCGACCAGTCCGTCCTTTATTGTGCGTATACAGTGCGCATATATTCAAGTGTGTGCCCATCTACACACTTGACACGTTGGTAAAAGGGTGGGCTGAAGTTTCTGCGCTGGCCCATTACCAGGAATTAGGGACATTTCGTAGTTTCCTTTTTTCGCCACCACGTGGCGTATCGACCTTAAAGAATTCAAAATTCCCGCTATGACGTATGCTATAACGCAAAACTAAAGAAAGCGCAATAAAAGGAAACACACCCTGACGCTGTCGCTTCACCTCGGTGCTTGGAAGCGAGCGCGCTTGTGTATCAGCGTTATCTCGAAGACGGCCAGCTGACAATGAATGGCTATTTTGCTATACACCTGGCCAGAAAGCTCGTCCGCATTTTGGAGAGACGTCTGGCCGAGATAACGGCTCCCGCGAAGCTTCCGTTGAATATATATATTTTTTCCTTGAGCAGACTTTTATGTGTGCACCACTGTGGCAACGGTCTTGCGTATACGTCAGGGTTATGTTTCATGGGTTTCCTATAGAACTGGCGTGACCCATTGTTTAAGAGGAAGCTTTAGCTCGGGCCTATCTGCGATGCCGGATACTCAAATACATGTAAAATTCAGGAATGCTTTTATGAGAAAACCGCTGAACCGATTTGAATGGAATGAGTTGCATTTAAGAGGGAAAGTTAAAGTACAGAGACTGCAGCAAATAGAATTTTCGTTCAGATAGTGTAATGTTTTAAAAGAATTGCAGGATGTTCGTAAATTTGAAGAAAAAATAAAGAAGCATGAAGTTTACAAATCCTCAACTTAGCCATTAAAAACAAATATGGCATTTCTATAAACTGCACCCGTTGGAGCATAAAAGCGAAAAATTTTTTTGCTATATTTAAAACTTACGTGAATTTGTTATAGTGTTTGGAAGGGTTTTGCAAATGCAACATTCACAACATAGTGGTATATTTCAGGATGGCGTATGATATATGATTGCTATCCGCTTTGGATGTAATATTAGGTGCAGTTTACAGAATTCCGATATCATTTTTAGCTGCTGAGGTACATAGCTCTATACGTCAAGTTTTCTTTTTCGAAATTTGGCAATTCTTTAAAATTTTACGTAAAAAAGTAGACAGCCTATAATAAAATATCCCTTTCTGCAATCACTACACATTAACTTTTTTTTCTAAATTCAACATAACTCATCAGATTTGGTGCATTGGTTGCTCTCAGAATATATTGCCGATTTACCCTGAATTTCGATAGGAGCCCCCCAGCTCAATCTTCCTCCTAAGTTTGAGCTTGAATAATATACTTGTTCGCAAGATACGTTTGTAAACATGTGATCGTGGCCTAATGAGCTAGAGCACCGGGCGTACTGAGCTCAACGGCCGAGGATATGTTTGTAAAGCGTCTTGGGAAGGAATAGGAGAAAAGAAAGGGAGAAGGCTGGTGTATTATTCAGAAGATTGTCTGGTTGGCTAAAAATTACTAAATGCTTAGGTCGTCATAGCCACTTACGTTCCATCAGCATAATTTCTATTTCATTCCGCTAGTATTGTCCTATTATTGTCAATCAATCGAGATTAGAACACCGGCCTCATGGCATTGTATTCCGTCCCAATTATTTATCGCCATCACTTCAGAATCATCTTATCGTCGTCGTGCCGTCGTCCTTATATGCCTTCGTCGTTCTATCGACGTCATTCCTACCTCGTAATTCCATCGTCGTCACTGCATGCACCGTCGGCCTGCGGTCCTTGTTCTACCATCGTGAGTTAACATTGGCGAGCGATGGTCATAACAAAGCGGGTCAATCAGGGAGACAGTGTATGGCCGCTTATAGCCGATTCACTTGAAACATCACGAGAAACACTACGGATTCTAAATAAAGGTGCCTTAGCTAACACGGTGTGTCGCTCTTTGTTCGCTAGATTGTGTGAATGTTGATCGCATTAACTTCGATAGTGATCTTAACATCGGTTCTGCAGGAATTCTTTCGTCTTCGCGACACTAACGAACTCTTGTCCACATTGTTGCCACCCTATTAACACCTCCAATTCTTAGAGGTGATTGTGCTCAGGCATGTGATGAGTGACCCGAAGTTTCATGAA